>NW_023276584.1:0-3499 GCF_013357705.1 Chelonus insularis | reverse complement strand
GTAATAACCTTTTGAACTCCTCTGGAATGAAGTTCCAGCGTCCGCTGTCAATATACCCACAGCGACCCGCACTGCCTCGGTTAACCGCTAGATAGCTCGTCAAGACCCTCAGAACATCGTCAACACTGTCCCAGAAAACTTTATTTTTTCGATTTTCTATGCTAATGTAACGCCGTTTTTTTTTTCGCCCCCGAAGTTGACACCTGATAAAAGTAATTGTTAATTTTCATATATTTCTACTAAAAATTTTGCAAAACAACTTTTTACGTTAAGGAGAACATAAGAAATACCTTTATTTACATATTTGTAAGACATACGTATATACATTTTTTTTATTGAAAATAATAAAAAAACTATAACTAAAAAACTAAAAATTATTTATTGATAGGACCAATTTCAATCGAAAGAGCAATACCAACCGAATTACTACTAATTGGTCCTTAGTCGATGCTCCAGTCAGCGCAATTACTCACTTTTACTCGCGAATTAATTTAAATATCAATTTAAAAATAATTTGACAATCGAAAATTCTTTAATCTATTTTCGACCACCTGGCGCCTGACAAAAAATTGAATACATTGCCAGAAAGCGTTGAATTATTAGTAAAAATTGCTGCTAAACATTTCAACAGGAGCAAATATCAATGCCAGAATTGCCTTGTAATTTTTTGAAAAATCTGTTAGATCTTCCTTTTTTAAACCTCCCAGATTCTTGGCATTTCCAGCTCTTTTGGATTTTCGTTCTTTACTTCCCGAATTCTTTTCGATGGAAAAATAGAAGAAAATTGAAGTTTTAAATTCTGACTGACGAACTCTTAGTGTTTAAGATTTTTTTTGTAGAATCTCTACAAAAAAGTCCGCGACAGCGCCTGTCTATCGTAGACAGGTAAAAATGTACAGCACTGCGGAGGCGCGCTGAAAATCAAGAATTTTGGGCGCTCCGGCAGAATATGCCGATGAGCGCCTTTTTAATTAATATTTAAAGAAAAATGTTTGAAATATCACAAAAATCTAGAAAAATTCTGAAATGTTTAGAATCGTTTTCTGAACATTTTCCAATTAAAACTATAAAAACAATGAATTTTTCGTTTTTTTACAGTATTTGAAGCGTCTCTTTTTTTTTCGTGAACTTTGCACCCTTCTATTTTTCTAGTTCAAGGGCATATTTTATAGCCAATTAGAAGCAGATAGTATTTTTCGCTCTATGTCAATTTTTAAAAAAAAATAGTTTTAATAACAATTATGGTTATTGGACAATAATTTTTTAATAATGAACGACTCTCTTCCAATGATGCATCTGGAAAGATTATAATATTTTATTCGATTCAATTTTCCACTGAAAAGTTATAATCTTCAGATATAATTTTTTGTTGAAGTCATCCAAAACCTATAGAAACTGCTGACCTAATATTCAGATTGCATCCTATTGGCCAATTTTTTCATGGAAAAAAAATTTTCAAGCACTATTTCCCTATTGAAATATATTTCGTTATTTCCTATTGATTTAACGGTAATCCTTCAATTTCATTCTCTCATTAAATGATCCTTTTTACCATTTAAACTTCAATCTGATATCCTAAAGCATTCGCGTATTTCAGATCGATTACCAGTTCCCTTTTCATATTTTTGTAATCCTATTTACAAATTTGTTAATAGGAAAACTCAAATTCTTATGAGATAATAATAGTTTTTTAAATTCCGATTACAATCTATACTTTCCTATTGAACTGCTTTAAAAGCAAATTTCTTTCTGCTAAACCTAGTCGAATTTTTTGTTTCCTATGAAAGTCGTCTAGAAAATCTGTAAGATTTTACATATGTTAATGGGGACAGTTTAAGCAAGGATTTTCGATTAAATCAATTATTTTGCGTCTCTAAATATGTAACCAACTGAGCTATCTCTAACATAGATGATTCTTTAGTTGATGTCTTGGATCTTATTATAAGAACTCTACATAACGCCTAAATCATCGAAAAAATCTGGCAATGAAGGTCGGTGATATTGTCTAGAACGGTATATGTTGACGAGCAGCTTCATCATAAATAAAATTCGCATCGGTTAGTATGCTGGAGGTCAATAAATTTTTAACTATAATGAATTCATTGATAAAATAAATATTTTCTCGGGTTCGGAATTTGTATTACAATGTAATTAATTATTATTTTTTTAGTTTATTAATGAACTCTAATTGATTATTACCGAAGTTGGTTTTTCTCACTAGGAAAACTTTGCGAAGAAAATCACCTCCAAACTGAACGCTAGAAACAGCGCTCAGCCAGCGTGAATCCGACTTAGTCCCCACCGGGCGCTACCCATGTAAGAAAACTATTCCGGAGGAAGTCCAAAAAAGTTCCAAATTTTGTTCCGCCGGTAAGATTGAGCGAAATATTTGGAAATTTTTGGAATAGAATTTTTAACTCCCCAGTGGAAAGTTATTGTTGAGAGTCCGATTTTGCGACTCCCCAAATTTCTATAAATCTCCACGTTTTAAGGTCCCTAGAGTGGATTCAACAGTTTTCAAGTGGACATCTATGTGTGTGTTGTTCGTAAGTGCGTTCGGAATTTTTTTCGCATCAATTACCGCGAGAGCCAAAAATGGTATTGACGTGGGATCAATTGTGTTCGACACATAATTGAGCAACTTAGAACTGATTAGTTATTCGCCAAATCGGTCGAGCAAATTTTTATCCAGATGAAAAAACTGAAAGAAATGGTAATAACCTTTTGAACTCCTCTGGAATGAAGTTCCAGCGTCCGCTGTCAATATACCCACAGCGACCCGCACTGCCTCGGTTAACCGCTAGATAGCTCGTCAAGACCCTCAGAACATCGTCAAACACTGTCCCAGAAAACTTAATTTTCGATTTTCTATGCTAATGTAACGCCGTTTTTTTTTCGCCCCCGAAGTTGACACTGATAAAGTAATGTTAATTTTCATATATTGCTACTAAAAATTTTGCAAAACAACTTTTACGTTAAAGGAGAACATAAGAAATACCTTATTTACATATTTGTAAGACATACGTACATACATTTTTTTATTGAAATAATAAAAAAACTATAACTAAAAAACTAAAATTATTTATTGATAGGACCATTTCATCGAAAGAGCAATACCAACCGAATTACTACTACATGGTCCTTAGTCGATGCTCCAGTCAGCGCAATTACTCACTTTTACTCGCGAATTAATTTAAATATCAATTGAAATAATTTGACAATCGAAAATTCTTGATCTATTTTCGACCGCCTGGCGCCTGACAAAAATTGAATACATTGCCAGAAAGCGTTTGAATTATTAGTAAAAATTGCTGCTAAACATTATCCAACAGGAGCAAATATCAATGCCGAGATTGCCTATCGAGCTATCTACTAGATCTATCTATCTATCTATCTATCTATCTGATCGATCTTCTATCTAGCTATCTATCTATCGATCTATCTATCTGATCTATCTAGCGATCTATCTATCTATCTATCTATCTATCTAGCTATCTAT